>NC_057352.1:53018903-53021403 GCF_016509475.1 Prionailurus bengalensis | reverse complement strand
CTTGTACAAGGAGACAAAACACATGTGCAGAGACGTTTTGTCACCAAATCATGTGTAAAAGCAAAACACAGAATCGACCTAAATGCCTGCCCGCAGAGGAATGCATAAATTACGGGACCCTCACGTGATGGAATATTCTGCGGTCAGGGCGCACCGCCAGGTCGAGCTACATGTGCAAGCACCAAAGAATCTCCAACACACTATTACACAAACGGGGCAAGGTAATAAACAAAATGTCTTCAATGGTTTCGGGTTGCACATTTTTTTTTTTCTTAAGAAAGCCATACATATTTGTATCTGATAGTAAATGCACATGATGTTTCTGGAAGAATCCACAATAAAACTTTCATGGTGGTTTCTTTTGGAGAGACGGCTGGGAATGAGAGATGGAAGGAAAATTTTTACTGTTAAATCTTATCGAAAGGTTTGAAACTGTCACCAGGAGCCTCTACTCCTTTGATGGTGTCTTTCCCCGCAAGGGGGTAAAGAGAGCAGCAATGACAACAACCCACACTAAAACAAAGCAACAGGATAACCTTTTCCAGGAAGCTAGAAAGCCCTGGCTTGTTTTGTGAATCATCGGATGGAGACTCAGGGATCTCCGCATGGTCATCACGAAAGCCCTCCCTGGTTCCTCTTCCGCCAGAAATCGCGGACGAAGGCCGGATCTTCCTGCAGTGAGGCGTGGCCACCTCCACCTCCAGGAAGACGATCCATGTCTCGGGTTTCCTTCTGCTTCTCCCAAGCCCTCACCAAACTCCTCAAATAAACGGAATGGGTTTCTGCCACAGCGCGGGGCCTTTCATGCACGGAAGTGCTTGAGAGGTGGGCTGGCGGGGCCAGGCGACTTCTATCACTGACCCTGTAGGACAATTGGCGCTCTCTCTCCCACTGATGGCATTATTTTACAGACACTGTGATTAAAAAAACAATAAATAAGAAGAAAGACTCAGAGTTTGCCACAGCAAACAGATGAGGAGAGGCCTCCTGAACCAGAGAGTAATGAAAACTGATCAACAAGCAGGCACTTGCATGGAGAACAGAAACCACCCCAGTGTCACCATGGTGAGGGGCGTGTTGGCTTGGAGGTGAAATAATAGGAAATGAAGATCAATTAGCAATGTACCGATAAGCCTGAAATGACTTGACTCGATTACACACACTGACAGCATGTCCCTGGCAGGTGGGGTCCCTGGGACGTGATGGCAGCTGACAGAGGGGGACGGGTTGTCTAGTGGTTTGCTCTTCTGAAAGAAATGTCTAAGAAGAGGCAGGCTGTATGTCCAAATAAGAGCGACTTACAAAAATGAAAGAACTTTTCTCAATTTATCTTTGAAATGACACTTTTTAAAATGCATTTATTCATTTTTTGGGGGGGAGGGGCAGAGAGAGACAGACAGACACAGAATCTCAAGCAGGATCCAGGCTCTGAGCTGTCAGCACAGAGCCTGACACGGAGCTTGAACCCACAAGCTGTGAGATCATGAGCTGATGTTGGAGGCTTAACCAACTGAGCCACCTCTTTTTTTTTTTTTTTTACAGTTTATTTATTTTGAGAGATAGAGTGGGGGAGGGGCAGAGAGAAATGGAGAGAGGGAGGGAGGGAGGCAGGGAGGGAGGGAGGCAGGGAGGGAGAGAGAGAGAATCCCAAGCAGGCTCCACAATGTCAGCACAGACGCCAATGTGGGGCTCGAACCCACCAACCACAAGATCACAACTTTAGCTGAACTTGGATGCTTAACCTACTGAGCCACTCAGGTGCCCCTGACATGACACTCTCTATATAAGCAAAGACATGAACACTGTGATTTTTCAAAGATTTTTTTGGCACTGGTGAACGAGGGGAAGAGGCCCCTTTAGATAAATAAACAAGACTCCTGACCCAGCCTCTTGGAGTCAGAGGTTAGTACTGTGCTTTGAAAAAACCAAGTGCACTCAAAAAACATTCGACAGTTGGCTAACATGATGTCTTGAGAGTTCTTCTTCTTACATTGCACTTTCATGAGACTGCTCAAATATCAGGACACCTCAGAACCTTCTGGAGGGTTTGCGAAAAGAACATGTGATGGCTGGTCTGACTTCCAGGGTTTCTGATTCAGGGGGTGTGGGGTGGGGCCAGAGAATGTGCATCGCTAACAAGTTCCCAGGTGCTGTTGCGGCCGGCCAGGGACTACACTTTGAGAACCACCAGTGCAGTGGTTATAAGCTTGGTCTGCGGAACCAGAGGGACTTGGTTTAATCCTTGCCTCTCCCGCTTGCTTAACTGTGAGTTAAACAGTCACTAAATGTCTCTGTGCCTCAGTTTCTTTACCTGTAAAATGGACCTAAGAGCGACACCTGCCTGCACTGGGTTAAACCCTCTTTCCACAAAATCCATGCGCACTTGGCAGCTCAGAATGAGACCGTATTTGGAACCGGGGGCTCTGCAGGTATAATTAGTAAACATAAAAGAAGTTCACAGCGAATTCAGGTGGGCCCTCAATCCAATGACCGGTGCCCT
>NC_057352.1:52981403-53013903 GCF_016509475.1 Prionailurus bengalensis | reverse complement strand
TTTTTTTAATACAGGGATCAAACTATAAAATACCCCAACTATCCAACAACAGAGGAGTTCATACGGTACAATCTTAGGAAATCATTAAAGTATTTTTTCCAGGCAATGTTTAGTGACATGACAAATTCTTATTAAAGAGAAAAAAGATGATATATATATGTGTGCGTGTGTGTATATATATATATGTATATATATATATATATATACACGCACACACACACACACACACACACACACACATATATATATATATATGCTCAACTTTAAAAAAAATAAATGCCATCATTCAGAAGAAAGAAGAGAACATACAAAAAATATTAAGAGCAATTATTTCAGGGCACTGGAATTAACAGAACATTTTAATTTTCTTCTGTCTTCTCCTTTTTCTACCACGCATATTATCCACTACCATATTAAAAACACAAACATTGGGTTTTCAGAATAACAAGTGACTCTGGATGGGGTCGGGGAGGGGAGTCAAATCAGGTTCTATGTCTGGGTCCAGTCAAATATTTACTTGGATCATTAGGAAAGGTTAAGAAACTCACAGTCTAATATATACACATATAAAAGAAATATCCACTTTTTTTTTTTAACTACAGAGAAATCAGAATCTGAAAAGAAATTTGGCATCACTCCCCCAGCACGCAGCTCTTGAGTGTGATAAACCCCGAGTCCTGGAGCAAGGGGGAGGCTGGGCTGGGAGCTCTTATGGTAGTAGCTGTCTAGGTAACACACAGGAAAACCCCCAACAGGTTGAGACATGGCTGTGCCGGGATCACTAGGGAGCAGAGTGAGCTGAGGGGTCTGTGTGATTTATCGTGGCTTTCTTCAAAGCCCTCTGTAGTGTCCAAGGTCACAGTTGGCATTCATGGGACAGACCTTCCAGACCTGTTTTAAGTAACCCGAGCCTTGCTCTCAAGCTGCCTTCCGGACACCTGGCTTGTCATGAGGACTTGGAGATATTCCTTGCAAATAGTCTCAGGAATGCCAATAATACATTCATTTTGTACCTGATCTGGGGGGAAAATAATCACTGTGATGACATAATCAATAACAGTGACCATGTCGTCAACAGATAGACTATATCTGACTCCCGCAGGAAACAGCTAACAATACTCCCCATTCTAGAGATGATAAAACTAAGGCTGGGGAAGAGCAAAGCTCATTAGGAGTCCAACCATTAATTTTGGTAGAACCCAGATTCATACCCAGCTGTGTCTGATTCTAAAGCACTTGCTCTTCTGCTTCCTGGTTTAGGGGAGTTGCAATGACACTCCTTAGCCAAGCACTGATGCTTAGCACTCGCAATGGTGACAGAACAGGAGACAGAGGACACGGCCTGGAAGGGGGAGCTGGGTCCCTGGAGGTACATGCACCAAGGTTCTCTGGGAATAGAAGGAACCACTAAGCAGGTAACAGGGAAAGACAAGAGTTTCACCCTAGACCTAGGGTGAGCATCAAACATAGACCCTGGCATCACTCCAGCCCAACTCTGATGCCATTTTAACAATCTTCTCACATTTCCAGGGACCTGCGTGACTTCCCACCTCCAGGGGACACGTTCTTCTATCAGAGATACACTGAATAGCTGCTTGTATTCAACCTGACATCCACAGATACTTAAGCGTCTAATCCAATCCTTATAACTTTTGCACAGACATAAAGGAACCACAGCTTTCTAGCACCTAGGGGCTCTCTCTCTCATCTGCCTTTCGTGTTTCAGCAAGCGGGGGTACACACACACGATACAGGGCAGTGTAAGGAGGGTACAATGGTGCTACTTTGGTTCTTACAATATAAGAAACTTTTGTGGGCTCCTGGTACCAACCAAGGGACACCACGTCCCTGGACCTTGGGTGGGGTGGGGAGGGTCCCAACTTCTTCATGAGTGCACCAACTGAGCAGATATGTAATGGCTTCAATAGTCAAAGGGCTATCAGATGAACACAAGAAAAGCCAAATTCCTGTCACTCCGAAGCTTAGGAGACAATCTGTTAAGGAGATTCACGTTGTGATAAAGGCTTAGGATACACACCCAACAGCCAAGTCCTCTCACTCCTTTTTCATTGGAAGGTGTGCTGTGCAGGTGCATAAACTCTGGAGTTTTCTGTCTGCATCGGGCAGCTAGCTTGCAAAAACCCAGAGTGGAAGGTTTGTATGCCAGGAGATTTGTGAGATGGGGGAGATGTGGCATGGAAACCCATTCCATAACCTTTCACCAGGCATAAAATTTACTGTGAATGGGATTCCTAAAAGTCCATGTTAGCTTCTGATTTAAAACTATTAAATCTGGTTTCCTGAGAACACCTCCATTATAATAAATACATCACTATGACAACATATGCTAATTGCACAATCTCAAAGACCAGAGTGAACAACCTATACATGAAAAATGCATTTGAACGCGGCTGTCCTGGATTCATACCTCCGAGCCTTGAGATTTGGGCTGAGTCACTGGCGAATGGATGGACAAGCTGCCATCATGGTGGAGAGCACTGATAGGGCACTGGAACCCCAATTTCACACAGGAGATAAAATTGGATCTATGTTCATTTGTAACGAAGGCGGCGTCTCCAGCTTATGGAATTTAAAGGGAGAAATTATCTGTATATTTACAGATAGGAGTGCACTCTCCTAAATGACAACATGAGCGCTAAGCAGATACCCATACCTTTTCATCTTCAAAGTAAAGCGTGAAGAAAGTAGAAAAACGTTATGGTCACTATACGTACTAATCTTTTGAGAGGAAAAATGAGATTTTTTTTATGCAACTTAGGCAAGCTCTCTCTTTTTTTTAAGTTTATGTATTTATTTTGAGAAAGAAAACGAGGGAGGGGCAGAGAATGAGGGAGAGAGAATCCCAAGCATGCTCCATGCTGTCAGTGCAGAGCCTGACGTGGGGCTCTATCTCACAAACCATGAGATCAGGACCTGAGCTGAAACCAAGAGTTGGAGGCTTAACTGACTAGGCTGCCCAGGGGCCCTCTTTTTGTTTTCTTAATCTGGTGTTATTATTTCTTTTTTTCCTTCTTCCTCGTGGCTCTTCCCTTCTTCCTCAGACATTTAAGCCCGTCCTATCAGCCTCTAGGTGCTACGAGGGGCACACAGTTAAATGACCCAGAACCTGCCCTTACAGTTAGATAGGAGAAATAGATCAACATGGTGGCCAGGGCCTCAGATGCAAGCAGACATAGTTTGGATCATTCACTGTTGCTGTAGCCTATCACCGTGGGCAACCAAGGTCACTTAATTGCTCTGACTGTCCATTATCCAGACTGTGTAACATGGGCTCTGGGAACACATTTGTGAGGTACCCCTAAGGATTGAGATGATGAGTGAACCTACGTTGCACATCCTAAACACTGAACACATAAAATAATAATGCAACAACAGAATCCAATTCTTTTAACCAAGGTCAAAAGTGGGCAGAACCATAAGAGCAGGGCAAATGGAGAGGAAGAGACACAGGGTGGGAAAGATCAAGGTTGCGGTGTGTGTTGATACAAGGGGAAGGGCTGTGTGTGGAAACAATGAACCTAGTGCAAAGTTCTGTAGGAATAAACAATGGCTACCCAGATGAGACTAGAGGGAGGCCGTCCACTCAGAGCTGGGTGTACCAGGGGAGTCAGCCACTATCACTTGTGCTTGGCAGGGACTCAATAGGAGGCAGGGTGAGGGAAAGCTTTCTAGTGAAAAAAGAGAAGGTTTCAGGCATGCCCTGATCATGGAGGCAGGCTCTCCAGAAGCCAGCAACCTATATGATTGGTTTCAGGAGCGTATTTGGCTTTTTCTGGTTGTTCCCGATTTGGAAGTGGAGACAAAATTCAGGGAAGCTGGTGTCACTGACCAAGTCCTGTCTGCTGTGGGTTGATTGCTACGGAGGTGTGGCTTGGCTTCCGGGACTGGCCGATGTAGAACTTGTGGGTCAGAGTTTCAGGATCAGACGTGGTCTGGCCACTGTCCATTTGTACAGGCAATTTCTCATTAGCAGATCATCTATCTAATGACCAATGACTGTTTACCCCAGGGCTGTCCACAAGAAGGAATGTGGTAAGAACCCTTCTCCAAAGCAGTGAGTGCAGGGGACTGGCTGGCTGTAGATGAAGGGGGACAGCCACCTATCAGTGCTTCCTGATGACAAGGACACCACATTCTCAGAAGGCCCCACACAGTCCAGAAACTGATGCCCTGTCACTGTGGGCCTTTGTATAAGGGATACACGTGAATTAGAGAGGAAAAAGGTAGTTTGACGTCCAAAAGAAATAGCTGTTTTTCACACAACTCCTGGGAGGTGGTAATTTATTCAGTCATCTTTCAACATAATTCCTGTCTGATTGATTTTCTCCCTGGCTTCATCTTCTCCAAGGTGTCACACACCTGTTCAGGGTGAATAAGAATAAGTATGGGTACACATAGGATGGTTCAAGAAGCCCAATGAATAATGGAAAGGACTAAGCTAAAGCAAATGAAAAAGAAAAGCTCACTGTTTGTATTTAAAAAAAAATCTGCTAAAATGATTACTAATGGTGCTTTTTACAAAAATAGCAATAAAAACCTTTAGCTCCTGAGAATTAGAGAGAAAAAGGACTGGGATCCCCCGAGGGCAGTCATACTTGGTTCGATGTCCCCAGCCTTAGCCAACACATTTTTGGCTTCTTTTTTAGAAGCTTCTGCTTTGGGTTTATGGTTTGACCCCCAGTCTGCCACTTACCAGTGGGAGACCCTGAGTCACCTTTAGGGTTGTTTTGAGCAGGAGAGAGGTGATGTTCTAAGGGCCAGTGTGATGCCCAGTCCTCAGTAAGCACTTAGGAAATGAAATGGGGAGGAATATGTCGACCCCTCCTAGGATGGTGGTGGTGAAGGTTTGATAACATGGAGACTTGGCCCAAAGCGGGCTGGCCTCCAATCTCTTCCCTGTGAGACACAAAGGTGCTTTGTAAAGGGCTTAATTGCATATTGAAAAGGGACCACTGTCATAGAATCATGTGCTAGTTTGTATAATGATATAAATGTGTAGACAGGTACAAGAAATCAGAGTAACCAGATAGTCTCCAAGGGGGGAGGACGGGAAAGCAAGACTTGGAAGGGTAGTCATTCCATGTCCTCCACATGTGCCTGACCAGCAGTCACTGACTCCTCCCCCTCCCCAGCAATCCGATCCCTTTGGGAAACAGCCCTTGCCCCGGGCTCCATCTGTGTGTTTGGGAAGCTTGTGGAGGCAGATGACCTACACTTGTCCAATCGCTCCCACACGCCAACTGAAGGATGACCCCCGACTAGACCAAAGACAGTCAACTGGTCAACCCTAGGTTTTGACAACTGGGATTTCATATCCTACAGGAGCAGCTGGCTTTGCCAGTGGCAAGGGAGAGAGTTCCTGAGTTGACATAGTTTAGAAAAGCTAAGCTACGAAGGGGAAAAGACAGATTCTTGGTATCATCTGAACAGCCAGGTCCAGTAGAACCTGAGCCAATTCTATCCCTGGATAGAATTTTGCTTCTGTGAAGCAATAAACACCCTTTGTTTTGCTTCAACCAATTGAATGATGAAGTTTCTCTCACAACCAGGACGGTCTGACTGACACAGCTGAAAAAGTTTTGGCTGAGGGGACAGAGATGGAAGGAAATTCTGGGCATGGCCTGCCTTCGGGGAGCTTACGTTCTAGTTGGAGAAGCATACCAAAACCAAGCGAATCAAAAAATAAAATGGAAACTACGGGAGGTTACGGGGAGTACCACGAGGTGAAGGAAGGAAGAGCTGAGATAAAGAATCCTGGAGCACTGCTGTATTTACTCGGGACAGCATGGTAGACACAACGCGGGTGCCTAAGGTGACCACCTTCTGATCCCCAAAACCTAGGACTATGTTACGTGACGTGGCAAAAAAAGGGAGCTCTGCAGACATAAATCAGTTCAGCTTTTCAAGATGTGTGGAGCATGCTGAGGTAGCCAAGTGGGCCCAGTGGCATCAGAAAGGGCCTCAAAAGATGGAAAAGCCAGAGTCGCTGCAGACTCAGTGGGATTTAAGGATGCTACAAGGCCAGATCTGAAGATGGAACGTAAGTAGCCACTAGAAAATGTTCACAGATTCTACCCTGGAGCCTCCAGAAGGGACCGACCCCTGACGACACCTTGATGTCAACCCGGTGAGACCCGTCTCTAACTTGTAACACCCAGAACAGTAGGGGAACGCATCACATTGTTTAAGCCACCGAGTCTGTGAGGCTTTGTTACAGCGGCAACAGGAAACTCAGACAGATGGTCTGCACTGGCCTCTCTGACGGGCATTCATACCAAGGGTGGAAAGCATGACGAGAAGAGGGCCATACCAAGGTGGCAAGACAACCAAGCGGAAAACCCTGGGATCGGAAAGGGGCCGACACGTTCTGAGAACAGCACAAAGACCGTGGAGGCTGGAGTGTATATTGCTTAGCCTTGAGGTTCAGAGAAGAATTTAAAGCCCTTTAAATATTCAACGCGACCCAACTTTGGGGGGAAACAAAGCAGTCTTTAATGATTTCCTTGATTTTAAACTCGTTGAGGGCTAGGACCGGAGATCATCCATATATTAATAATAACTAGCACAAAGAATTCCACAAAGTGCAATTTTCCTTCGTAATTCCAATTTATATGCCTATTTAGATTCCTAACATGCATTCCAGATCTTCAGAATGTGTCTTATTCTCCTATATTCTGTCCTGCCGCACCCAGCAGTATATTCATGTGCCTGACCCGTAACAGGCACTAAATAAATATTTGTGGGGTATATATGCCCGGGTTTGGGGTTTGAAAATATACCCCCTGATGCTATATATCCCCCCTATGACCTGTTCTCCCAAGTCACCCTAGAAATAATTTGAATGTTTTGGTTTGGTTGGAAGAGGAAGGCGACGGACCCAAAGGCCACTGGCACTACCTGTCTGAAAGGAAGCTCAGGGCAGGGGGTGCAATGGAAGAGGAAGGACTCGTGATTTGTTCATAAAGTATTATCAAGATATCAAGCGAGCTAGAGGTCACCAATAATGGCAACTGCCTCATGCTGGGAAGAAAATATTTTTTTTTTTTTGGAGGGGGGCTGTCCCCCACACCACTCAAGCTGCTGAGCAAGCAAAAAATCACAATATGAATAAACTCTGTGGGCACGAGAAGTCTGGGGCTCCCTTTTAAATCAGTTCCTAGAAGGCGAGAAACCAGTATATCATAGTGAGACAATCATTTATAATGGGACCATTATTAGGAGCCAAGATATAAAAATTGTACATGAAACAGCCTTATAAGCAGATTCAGTGCGTGGCTGATTAACCTCCCTGTCCCACCGGGGGCCTGGGTGGCTCAGGGGAGTGGTAATGAGATGTGGAAGTCATTCGCCTCGAGGTCACAGGTTTAAAGCTGGACATGTGAGACGGGCCTAATTGCTACTCCTGGGTGACTCGGCACAGAACAGAGGGGCATGTGCTGCCTTGTGGGCTTGGAGATGCAGAGACCAGGGTTCGAGTCCCTGTGCTGTCCCTGAATTGGCTGTGGGGTCACAGATGCTCCTGCGGCCTAGGTACCGCAGCGTATACGATTTTGTTAAGGTTGATTCCTTTCTTTTTTTGTTGCGAGGTAAATGCGAATACGCTTGGCACTTGGTAAGTATTTGACAGAGGCGGACTACTGCTGTTCTCTAAGAATACATCTCCTTTTGCATCCTTAGCCATTGCAAGGGCTAGAGTAGCCATGAACATTACAAGTTCAAGCACCACCGAATCTTCTCGGGTCTGGATAGCTGTACAGAGCTTGTCTGCCATTTCCAGGGAACAAAGAAGAGGCCCTTACCCTCGGTTATCTGGTTTGGGTTACCAGGAGCAGGGATAATAGCAGCGCTAATAGTCACCAAGAGCCTACCATGTATCAGGCAAATTTTTATACATTTTGTCTCCATTCACGAATTTAATCCTTGCAGAATCCCCACGCGGTAGGTACCATAATATTACTGTTACAAGCAGTAATCCCACGGGTTTATGCCTAGTAGGATGAAAGGCATTATGTGTACCCAGGCGATAGCATTCCAGAATTTGTTTAACTACTGGACTGGGTCCCGAACAAGGGCTGGGAACAATCAGGAAAGATGCTTTGCCTGAGTATCTGTGATGAATGTGCCTCACGCCCAGGGTTCCCCAATGATGCATCCTGACAGGGAGCCAGGATCACCAGCAGCAAAAGAAACGGTGGTCAATGTGGGAGCTCTCCACGGACCCACGAGCAGGTGCCTTTGCTGGCAGAAGCCCATGGTGACAACGTGGGGGCTTAGTATGCCCAAGCATCTTATCCATCAGATGGGTCGTGGCGGCAGGAGCGTCACAGAAACAAATGAGTTGGGCACTGCTGGCCCAGGCAGCACTGAATTTGACCTGGTGCACCCAGGAGGTGCTCCACAAAGGTGACAGATGTCACCAAGACTGAAACACAAGTGGGGAGCCCAGAGAGTGAGGGAGGAGCAACGAGAGGGACTTTAAGCAAAAAAAAAAAAAAAAAAAAAAAAAAAAGAAAGGCAATGGGAAATGGCAGAAAGATGAGGTTGGAAACCCAATCCCTGGGTTCAAATCCCACCTGTGACGTCTTCCTCCTTTTCTCTTTCCCCATACCTCCTCCCCACTGCCCCCTTCCAACCTGCCTCCTGGTCCTGGAGATAAGGGCAAATGCTTTCCGACAACATAGGAGAAGAGGTATTTGGTAACATCCCTGGATTAGGAATTCCAACTTGGGTATATGCAAAAGTGCTGTGTGTTTAAGTTTCTTGTTAAATGGAGAGAAACTGCATTATCTGGGGGGCAAGGGGTCTGCCATGCAGGTATGTCCCACCTAATCCAACACAGTACTTAAGTGTTAACTCTCCGGTAAATTGGTTGTTGTTTTTCCTCCTTGCCACCCCCGCCCCCCGCCCCCCGCCCCAGCCCTGCACTTTCCAAGGACCGGAGGCTCTTGATGAAAAGGGAGGAATAATCCTTTCTTTGGTGTCTGCTATCAAGATCTATTTGGTAACCCACTCCTCTAATGCCGCCTGCGCAGAGAAATAATTTCAGCTCCCCGTTAATTTGAGTATTGAACTGAAATTCTGCAGCTGCTTGCTGCCAAGCCTGAAAGCAGAAATTAATTTCAATGACCCAGGCGAGTGGAGGGGAGCTCTGTCAGGTAATTAGTCTTTGTCTTTTGCTACTCAGGGTCTATCACTGTGCTAATCCGTACATAAACCCAGGCTTTCCCCGAGTCTCTGGCAATCTGCGGGGCCGTTTGACTACCTCTTGCTTAGGTTCACCGAGAGAGCCCGGGCATCTGCGGCGAAACGGATGAAGGCTCCCTTTCATGTTTTCCCTTCTTCCTTCCACCTATTTAGGGCCCTGCAGAATTCATGCAGCTGATTTACATGTTCTTTTCCTGTTTGATCGAGTCTGCCGTTGATTAAGTGGAACTTGGGGTGGGAGAGGGGAGGGGGGAAGGTTTCCCACTCCGGCAGCGTTCTGACTTGCCGGTTTATTAATGAAAGAGGCACCAATATTGATAGCCCTGACGCTTCAAGTGCCACAATTACGGGGTATGTCCTTCCAGGCTTCTAATTAAGAAGGAGCCTCTTCTACCCTGGAGGGGCTGTATTGTCACATTTGCATTGGATTCTGGCTTGGGTGGGGGGCTCCCCTGCCTTTTCTTTTAGGAAAATCTCCTAGGGGAACCCTAGACCTGAGAAAAATCAACACAGGTATGGAAAGCTTTGTTCTCTGTGGGGGCCATTTCGAAATCCAAGGAAAAGAATGATTTCTGGAGAAGGTACCTGTTCACAAAATACAGCCTACCTTCCTTCCATCCCTCTCCCAAACTTTTCTGGGCTTTGTGTTTTTCATGTTTTAAACCCTGAAGGAATTGGGTCGGGTGGTTTAAAAAATCAAATAGTTATGATCATTTTTTTGAGCACTTGGAGAGGACTTTCCATCTGCTAGCGAAGTTCACCCTTAGAGCAACTGTGTGGGTAGGTTTCAGCGGTTCCATTTCACAGAGGAGAAAACTAATGTTCAGCCAAGGGAAGGTGTGCAGCTCGTGGCTCTTTCTGACCCAAAGTCCCTCTTTCCTTCCACTCCATGCATGGAACAGTCAAAAGCCCACAGGGCCAGCCTGCAGGCCAGAATTCCGGCCCAGAGCAGCTGGCCTGCGGTGGCAGGAGGATATTTCAAGAGAACTGGGAAATCTGGATTTTTACGTGAATTCCTCCTTAAATATTGGTAATTCATTTGTTAATGAAGCCTGCATTTGTGTGCAGATTCAGAGACCCTCTATGTGCCTTAGAATCAAGACAGATGTTTAACCCTGTCTTTATTTATTATTATTATTATTATTATTATTATTATTATTATTATTATTCTGAGCACCTCATCCATAAGAAAAAGACCCAGATTTGTTTGCTGGCTTTGCCTTTGTCACTTTCAGGTCTGGATGGTCCCAGGCTCCGGAACTGCCCCAGCACAATGCCAAATTTAAAATGGTAACATCGGGCACCTGGGTGGCTCAGTCTGGTAAGCATCTGACTTTGGCTCAGGTCATGATCTCACGGTTCATGGGTTTGAACCCTGCGTCAGGCTCTGTGCTGAGGGCTCAGAGCCTGGAGCCTGCTTCAGATTCTGTCACTCTCTCTCTCTCTCTCTCTCTCTCTCTCTGTCAAAAATAAACAAACATTTAAAAAATGAAACAAACAGTGGCCCCCACATGACTTCCTCCTAGTCCTTCCAGGGTTAACCTCAGACCCTCGCTCTCCCTTTTTACTGGGTCTTGTGCCTTGCACGGGCCAGTTGCAGAGACATCAAGCAGGTGCATCCAGAGTCCGGGGGGGGGGGCACTCCCCAGTCCCACCTCTCCTGCAGAGTCCTTGTGAACCCACCCTGGGGTTACTCCCAAGTCAGTAAGGAACCCTGCTGTGTGACCTCGGGCACCTGATCACCTGCAGAAGCATCCTGTGTGCCTTGACACCCAATGCAGCCAGACTACACAGGCTTATGGTTCTGAGTTTTTTCCCCGTTTATTTTATTGTCCAAAACAGAACAACGGTGACCAAGCACTGGACAGCAAGCCAGTCTTTCAGCCTCAGTCTTCCTACCTCGAAAGTGGCCTCCATATACCTCCCTCATTGCCTGTCGGGAAATTTTAAAAGGAAAGCAGAGCTGACACTAAGTAGGCCTGCAGGACATCAGGCTCCCACTGCCAGCTCCCAGACATCTTAATCCTCTTGCTTCAGACTCACATTGTTCAAGTTTTATTCCTCCCAGTTTTTTTCTTTCCTTCTCTTTGTTTTTTACACGCTTAGGACTGAAGACTGGGAATGGGAAAAAATGAAACAAAACAAACCCTGAATCTTCATAGAAGCTACAACTGTGAAATCTAATCATTTCTCATTTTAGGATGAATTCCTAGGCATGACAACATTCCCTCCCAAAGGGAAGAGAAAGACAGAGAGGGAGAGAGGGAGAGTGACTTAGTAACAAAAAAGCTCTAATGTTCTAATGCATCTCATTGGAACCAGAAGTGTTCCATCCTGCCTCTGACCCCCTTCTGTCCCTTCCGGCCTGCTGCTGGGTGGGGGGGGGGGGGGGGGCACTGAGGAAAAGTCAGAAGCATTAGTCTCGTGTCAAGCAGCACTGCCATCCACATTCTATGAGAGTCAATTGCAATTAACAGGGCCATTCAGAAAAGGCAGGTACAGGCCAGACAAAGGGAGCACGGCCAGATCTTATCAGAACCCAAGGCTGGCAGGCCAAGCCTTTCCAGGGCTGTTTGCACAGAGGCAAAAAGAAAAAAAAAAAAATGGTGGTGGAGGGCTTGCTGGGCAGGGGAAGGAAAGCAGAGCCAAGGAGGAGGGGGAGGGGCAGGGAGTAAGAAGGGACAACCAACTAGGAGAGAGGGTTAAAAATGGAATGGCAGACCCCTGTGCCTGCCCCTGGGTTCAGATCCTGACTCTTGCCCGGGGCTACTTAGGACACTTAGACAAATCACTCACCCCTCCAAGCCTTGGCCGGGTTATCTGTAAAATGGGAGGGTCATAGTACCTTCGTGCTTTTTTTTTTTTAATTGTCTTATGTAAAACGCTGTGGGTAGTGCCTGGTGTGACACAGCTAGTCCAGCAGCTGGACTGGAGTGGACCAGGAGGTATGGAGATCCGGGAGAGAGGCAGCTTCGTGAAGCATGCACGCATCCCAGGGGGGAGGGAATTGAACACTGCAGAGAGACAGGTGAGTGGGTTGAAAGTGACTGCCTGTCCACTGGTGGAACCAGGCATGGAGACCTTTCCTCCTCTTGGAGAAAGGAAAGGGCCTGCAAGGAAGGAGTCTTCCACGTACCCTGCACTTCACGGGTGCTGATACCGCCTACAGAGGTCCCCGATGAGCTCCCGCAGGATGGGAGATGGGGGCGAACACTGCAGCAGGCCCTGGGCCAGGAGAACATTACCCAGGCCACATATGCCCTACCACTACCAACAGCTCCATGTAACATCTCCCCCCCCGCTCACTTCTAAGGTGCTTACGTTTCTTTCAGACAGAAGAGACAGGGCACCCACTATGTATTTAGTTCTGTGCCATTTACCAAGGGACCCCCAGAAGAACAGCATCTGTAGCCTCCTTTCCTCATTTCTTTGTTCTGAGGATGGCCTCAGGGACTAAGGGAGTGCAACATGGTAGAAAGTTCTAGAAAAATCTGATTTCAAATGCCAAGTGGGCGACTGAGGAGTGACGTGACTATGGCCCATCTGCTTGAACTGTTACAAGCCTCATCGGTAACACGGGGGCAGGAATACTTATCACAGGATTATGGAGCACATGTAGAAAATGCAAGAGGTGTGCTGGGTGTTTGAGGCATGCTATTTATTTTTTATTTTTGCAGGTTCCTCGATGTGCTCTAGATGGACAGGCACCGGTGAGGCTGGACCATCGGTTTGCCTCAAGCGGGCACAGGTGCCTGTCAGGAATTGGGCAGGCGAGTTCAAACCACACCAGCCTCTTCGCTAACATAAGGAATTCTCCCCAGTACAGAGGCCCTCAGACTGGTCTTATGAATTCTTTAAGCGATGAAGCTCATGCCGCCCCAGGAAGAAGTTATCCGAAAGGGCCAGCCAAATTAACTGGAGGTTGAATACTTCTTGAACCTCTTCCAGAAACAAAACACACAACTCCAGGGAAGGTGGGGGGACTCCTCTCTATTTTCACTTCCCTAGCTAAGCTGCCTATTTTTGTTCGCATGCCTCGGTAATTGAGCACTTACCTTTCAGACCCTCTTAGAATTCCAGAAACTGGAGGCTAAAAAATCCATTAATTTAAATTTTTAAAAGTTCCCATGGAGCAAGAGAAAAGGGGGTCATTACTAGGAAGCGAAAGGACTGAGCATGGTGGGGGAGGAGAGCAGTCACTCGATTTTCTATCAGGAAAAAAATACCACACTGCAAAACCTCATTAAGCCAGTATCGGCTTATTCAAAAGAGCTTATCATTTGCAGCAACTATTCCCCAATCAACTGGATGCCTCTATTGTAATCTCCTTTAATGCTGAAAGTCTGATAATTAAATATATTAATATATCAGAGAGGCTGGGCTTGGTTCATTGGGTGGCACGGGCATTTCGCGGTGATGCCCCTCCGAAGCGTCCAGCAAAGCAATCCGTGCGTAGTAGGTATTCCATACCCCTTCGCTTCCTTTCCCTGCATTTTGCATTATCAAAGCTTTCATCTGGCCTATAATATGTCTAGTCCTTATCAAGAATAACATGTTTCCATTTTAATATACTACCTTTTATTAAACTGGAGCCACAAACTCTTAATAGCAAGGGTCTGTTCGGGGCACTCTAATCACCACTGGTGAGCAGATACCCCTCTGAGGAAAACACGGGCAGCGTTCAATGGCAGGGATGGGGACCGTCCGTCCACCTTCATGGCGGCAGAATGAGTTACGGGATCGTATTATCGATGCAACGAGGCCGGGCTCCCTCTGCACTTCACTTCCACAGCAGACCTCTGAGCCCAGAACAGCAAGAGGCACTTTCCTCTGTGACCTGGTTTCCAAAGCGTTCCACGCCCCTCCCCCAGCCCCCAGAAAGTGGCCACCACTCATGTCAGCACAGGAAGGGCTACTTCTGAGACTTTTTTTTTTTTGTAACTGAAGCGTAACTGACACACAATAGCCTTTTAGTTTCAAGTGTACATCACAGTGATTTGGTATTTTTATACATTACTAAGCGATCCCCACGATAAGCCTAGTTATCTGTCACCAAAGTTATTACGACATTGTTGACTATATTCTCTGGGTTGTACATTACATCCCCATGACATATTCATTTCGTAACTGGAAAATCCTCTTCCCCTATTTCACCCACCCCCCCGAAACCTGCTTCCTTCTGGTAACCAATGGTCTGTTCTATGTATCTATGAGACCCCCTTATTTTGTCTGTTCTATTTGTTTTTTGTCTTATATATTCCATATCGAAGTGAAATCACACAGAATTTATCTTTGTGACATATTTTTCTTAGCATCATAGCCACAAGGTCCATCCATGTTGCTGCAAATAGCAAGACTGTATTCTTTTTTAATGGCTGCGTAATATTCCATTGTGCATGAACACCAACCACATCTTTATCTGTTCAGCTATCAATCGACACTGACGTAGCACCCGTATCTTGGCTACTGTAACTAATGTGCCAATGTACACAGGGGTGCGTAGATATCTTTAAATTGGTGTCTTCTCTTTCTTCAGATAAATGCCCAGAAATGGAACTGCTGGATCATAAGGTGGTTCTATTTTTCATTTTTTTGAGGAACCTCCACTGTGTTTTCCATTGTAGTCACACCAGTTTATATTCCCATCAGCAATGCGTGAGGGTTCCTTTTTTCTCTACATCCTCACCAAAACTTATTATTTCTTGACATTTCTTGGTCATTTTTGCTAACAGCTGATCTGACAGGTATGCGGTGATATTTCATTGAGGTTTCGCTCCAACTCCGGAGTTCTGTGAGTATCTGCCACTCACAGATTTTTCCCAAGGTGGACACCCACGCTTGGGGCAAATCAATACCTCGTGCTTTTCATGATGATGGCGAGGCCAGCAATGGTGACCGTGATGACGATGAGAATGGCACTGATGACGATGAGGTGAACGGCGATGCTGTGAGTGTGTGCCGTACGAGCATCCTCTGCATCTGATCCTCGCAACGCTCTGAGGAAGAGCTCGGTACCGCCCCCATTCTGTAGATGGAGACACCGAGGCTCACAGAGGATAAGTGAGTTGCCCAAGACGCCCAGAAAGTAAATGGCCCAGCCAGAACATGGGTGCAGGTGGGCAACGTCGAGTTCTGCCTTAGCTAACACTACCTTGGTGTCTTAATCTGCTCAAGTGCGGTAAGAAAACACCCCAGCTTGAACAACAGAGATGTATATCGCACGGCTCTAGAGGCTGGGAAGTCTAAGATCCAGGCACCGGCAGATTCAGTGTCTGGTGAGAGCTCTCTGCTGGGCTTGCCCACGGTGCCTCAGGCTCCGTCCCCACACGGCCCTTCCTCGGCGCACGCGCGCAAAGAGAGACGGCCGTATCTCTGCCCTCCACTTCTGATAAGGGCGCTAATCCCCTCCCAAGGGTCCCGCTCTAGTGACCTCATCTAAATCAAATCACCCCCCAAAGGCCCCACCTCCAAATACTATCACGTTGGTTAGGGCTTCAACATAGGAATGTGAGGGGACACGTTCAGCCCCTAACAACCCACTTCAAGCAACTGTGCCTCCCCTGCTGTCTGGGTGGAAACAGCACCTCAGAACCCCTGCCCTTCCTCCCAGATGAGCGGTCCCCAGGTCCCTAGGATCTAGTCAGGCAGCGTGGCCAAGATCTAAGCCCCCGGCCATCCTTCCTCGGGCCTCCTGGATGACCGATTAAAGGAGCAGCCAGGCATCCTTCCAACAGGCAAAACACCCGAGGCTTAGACTGAAAGGGTTTCGCACATCTCATCCCAGCCCAGAGCTGGACACTGGCTGGCCCTGCATCGGGCAACCTTCCACCGCAGACACTGGGGGGCCAGGGCGTGGCTCGGGCATCGGACACAGCTAGATGTGAAATCCAATGATACTGGGCAAAGTGGACAGCCAGGAAACGGATGCCGCAGGGGTGCAGCCAAGGTTGTGCGTCGACCTCAAGGGAGGTCACGGCACTGAGTCTGGTTCCGTGTGCCATACAAGCTCGGTACGTGTCCACACCGTTACAGGCCTTCTTCCTCCCTGGGCCTGTGCACAAGTTCAGCACTTGCCCCAACCTCCTACACACACATACACACACACTGTCGCTCTCTCTCTCTCACATACACACTCCCTCACGTAAACACTCTCATACACTTACATACCCACTCTCTCTCGCACTCATTTGCACATACTCGCACACTCATCGTCAATCACATGCACACACACTCTCTCCCACTCACACATATGCAAACACACACACGCACACACACGCACGCACGTCCTGACCTAGTTCGGAGCCTCCGGGCCACTGGCTCTCAGCCTGATTCTGTTGAATGGTGTTTGCAGGGAGGCCCCATCCCAGCCACCCGACGTCCCTAGAACTGTAACGCTTCCTCTGGCTCTCCCAACCAAACAGCGTTGCCGGTGCCCGAGTGAGTAAGTGAACGAGATACCAAAAGGATGACTTACGCATCCATCAAATACACAAAAGGCAGAAGCACCATTATTGCCAAATGTGGGTATTTCAACATCCACTTGTAACAAGATACTTGTTAGACACTAAACCAGCCGCCAGTTCTCAGCTGACAACAATTTATGGTTTTCCTGTTCCCCTGGGCACTTGTGTTTTAAGGTAAAAGTCTCAGAAGAATGAACTCTGCTGGCGGAAGCGTTCTTCCGAGCATCTATAGATACGGGGGGAAGCAGGCGTGTGGTGCAGGAGACCGAGGCGAGCTCACCAGCCGCACCTGCTCCGCGGTGCCCCGGCAGGCGAGGCAAAAGCGTGGTGTAGCCGCCGTGGTTAGCTGCCACTGTGAGTGAGGGCTTGGACCTGTGGGTCGCCAGGGGGCAGCTCCGAAAAGGACACACGGCCCTTTGGAGGGCTGAGCCGGCATCGTCCCGGGCACAGAAAAACCTAGACAACCCTGCCCCCGCCCCCGCTCCCCTGGCTGATCTATATCCGCTCCCCTGGCTGACCTACATGTGAGTGGAACGTGAAATGGGCGTCTGCCCGCATATGACGTGCTCCGGAGCACAGGCTAGGCTGTGGCGCACATCACGCCCTGCAGAGTCCTCTCTATGCACCACACGTGAGATAAGGAAGAAAGAGCAGCCGGCCAGCTAACGTCCCCCTGCACGCAGGAGGCAGCAGAGGTGGCTTTCTTGAGAAGGACTTACGGCGACCAGTTGACGGCAAGCAGGGGACTTCGCAGTGGCACCGCGGAGCCAGGGGCCTGTCTGCCTGCGCGCTCGTCAGAAACCTGCATGAGGAGAGGCTGCGGGCCCTGTCCCTGCGTGTGTTCTAGAGGAAGGACCCGAGCAGAGTCCTGAACTCGTGGGTCCCTTTTAAAGGCACACCAAGTGCACGGCTGTTTGCTCAGACTGCTTGGTAGAAAGGGCAGGATTGCGGGGAAGAGGAGGCTTTGAGATCCAGGAGCCCTGACTTCCAACTCCTGACTAACGGGGTGACCTCCCTGTCACTCCAGATCCCCACGTCTTTGTCTGTAAGACCACGAGAACAGGGGCGCCCGGGGGCCTCGGTAGGTTACATGCCCGACTTCGGCTCAGTTGGCGATCTCACGGCTCGTGAGTTCAAGCCCCGCGTTGGGCTCTGTGCTGACAGCTCAGGGCCTGGAGCCTAGTCAAATTCTCTCTCTGCCCCTTCCCCACTCACATTCTGTCTCTGGCTCTGGCTCTGTCTCTCTCTCAAAAAGAATAGACACTAAAACTCAAAAGACAATGACAACAAACGCTGGGTCCTTCTTCCACGTGGCCCCTCTCTCCCTTACACTCAGGGGCCGTTAGGCCAAAACGTAAGGAAGGGGGTGTGCAGTGTATTCCAGCTGCTGTAACAACATACCGGACACTGGGTGGCTTCAATTCACCCAAACTCCATTTCTCACAGCTCTGGACTCTGGAAGTTCCGAAACGGAGTGCCAGAGAGGCCCCGTGAGTGAGGGCCCTCTTCCTGCTCCAGGGCCAGAGCCTTTTCTCTGTCCTCACACGCTGGAGGAGCTCTCTGGAGCCCGTTTTATAAGGCAAGAATCCCACTGAGGAGAGCTCCACCCTCACGAATGCAGCGCCCCCCCCCCCCCAAGGTCCCACCTTTTAATACCAGCATCTTTGGGAGGTGGGATTTCAACATAAGAATTCTGGGGAAATAGTCACACAGACCACACAGACCCTCTGGGGAGGGTCTTCTGGTGGTAGGTGGAGGGCACTGTAAGGGTTAGATCGCCATCTCCCCCATTCTCCCCCTCCCTTTCTTGGTCTCCGCACCCCCTCCCCCCAGCCCACGACATCTGCAGCAACAGGAGGGAGAGCATCTGAAGGAAAGGACTTAGGGTGGAGGCAGCTGACCAGCTCAATAATGGCTGCCAGTGCTCAGAACATGCCCACCTACTATGTACCAAATAGGACGCTAAGTGCTTTCGTGAGTGGTATCGTTTATTCCTCGCTTCCCTTCAAAAAATCCTAGGAAGAACAGACAGGTATTGACCTCACCGTACAGAGCAGAAAACATAGCTCAGAAAGATGAAGTCACTTTCCAAGTTCTTGAAAGTACGATCCAGCTGAGCCCTGGGAAGTCAGAAAGAAGAGTTTATTCGTTACGTAGGAGGGAAAGACTACTCCAGGCAGAGCGAAGAGCTTGTGTCAAGGCCCTGTGGCAGGAGTTGGGGGGGGGGGGGTGCTGGCAGCCTCCAGGGGGAAGGGGAGTGGGGTGAGAGGAGGTGGCAGGGAGTGGCAGGTGTTTGCAGGACCTGGTAAGGATTGGGGGTTTTGTCCTAAGGGATATGAAGGGTCGGGGCGGGGAGGGGGGGGTGGTGACACAGGGAGTGGCAAAATGGGATTTCTGTTTTAGAGAAATGACTCTAGTGTCTGCCTGAAGAAGAGATTTCAACAGAGGCAGGAGGGGAGGCAAGGTGCCAGCCAGAAATCGTGCTGACAATCCGGCTAACGGCCGAGATTCAGAATTCACCCACCACTGCCAGCGAGGGTGGTGCAGGAAAACAGAGCAAGGCCAAACCTCGGTAGCGTTTTCTGTACCCTATCCCTTGCAGAGAGAAAAAAAAAGAAAAAAGACCCAAGCGAATATTCTTCCTGTTTTTAGAGCCTTCTAAATGGCGTAAGAATCCCGATGGGAAAGTCCACCGTGGAAAAACAAGCAGAAGTACCCTTTGGAAAGTTTTAATTTGGTTTTAACTTTGCTAAATCTACTTACATTCACATTTTGAAATATGCATGCATGATAAAACACTGCAGTTGTGGTCTATTGGGTTAAACATCTGCTTTTTGGAACGGGTTCAAGGGAATACTTACACAAAAGACCTCAGAATGGAAAGTAGATAAAATAGAATGGAAACATCCCCTAAATATGCAAGATAAATGCACAGTGAGGAGGAAACTGGAACCATCACGAAATGGGAGGTTCAAAACAGCTGGCCTTTTAGTCCCTCATGGAACGTGCTGGAAGGGAAGTGTCTGGCCAGTTCTCGGCATCGACATTCACACCTTTCCAAGGTGTCTCCTCTTCTGTCCAGAATTCAGTTGAAACCAAGAAATTAACACTCAACTTAAGGCAGTGAAATTCCATTCTAGCATGCTACTCGCAAAGCATGGGGTGATCATGGTGTTTATTTTGCAAAGTTCCATACAAAGAGAGCTAAAAAAAAATTTTTCTGGAATAAATCCACCAACAAGCATTTCTGTGCTTATTCTCTGTAATTATCCTTGTATGGGGACGCATACAAAAGAGGAAGAAAATATGGTTCTTATCCTTAAGGAGTTGGCAATCCACTTCGGAGGGTACTACTGGACTCCTGGCGTGTGTGGCAATCACCTCGGGAACCTGACAGAAACACAGGTCTGCCCACTGGATCTCACACTGCCCCCCAACTCCCAGTGCATAAGAATATCCACACAGGGACTGGAATTTGCATTTGAAGCAAACCAAAGGACTTCTGATAGAGGCTGGGATTTAGAGCCAGTGAAGTGAAAAGAAGGAAAAGCTCCAGGAAGCATTAGTACCACAGAACCCAACTAGAGGGAGAGATCCCGGTGCCTGTCCAGCCACACTTGTCTCCAAAGCTGCATCCCATTGACGGCAGCCATACCAGATGTTTAAGCATCCAGCCTTTGCTTTCCCGGCCCCAACAAAGGGCACGGATCCTTTGTGTAGAGGTTCATTCCACTGTAGGACGACACTTGACTGTCCTCTACTGAGCCTTGCAAAAGCAGGTGTTTCTTGTATCTTCCTCAGGATGAACACATTCCGGTTCCCTCAACCCCTCTCCTAATGCCCTGGTCCCAAGGCCCTCGTCACTCCCGTCACTCTACCAAGGACCAATTCCAGGCTGCCATTAGTATTCTTATCAAGTGATACCCAACACGGAAAATGAGATTCCAGATGTGGTTTGACCAATGCCAAGTCCAAAGACCAACTGACCAATGCCAATGCCTCTCTTGATCCGGAAATTTATGATTTGTACAGCTGCCCAAGGGTGCATCGCTGTTGTCACAGCCTGACACACTGAAATCACTATCTTCTCTCTCCTGCACCTCCTATTCATCTAGTAACCTTTTCAGAAATGAAAGACAGTTAATGCCACTCATGTTGTTGCTTAGTGGTCCCGCGTTTCTTAGCTAAAAATTCAGAAATTACGTATTTAATTAGTTGTTGCGGCATTTTCACAGGGATTGACATCCAAGTTATTTCTTTCTTCTCTCCTCACCCTCGCCCCACACACTCATTCTCATTCTTCTTTTTATCAGCTCAGGTCCACCTCTTTCCTCTTGCTCCTCTCCTTTTCTCCATGATTTCAACAAGATTTCCAGCAGACACACCTGAGGCCTGGTGGGTGCCTTCTTTGTACTCAAGGACTCCCAGTATCCTAGAACTTCAGGATTTGAAGGAAGCCTTGGAGACCAGCCGAGGCAAACCCTTCAGTGTGGAGGTGCAAAGGGGACAGAGGTCACACTGAGATGCCCAAGTTGGGGCCGGGCCAGGATCAGGACCCAGACCTTCTCCCGGGCTGAGCATTTTTGACATCCTGTCCTTTTGGGGACTTGGAGGCCGAGCTGTGTGGCCGGGGCAGGGGCGAGGGGGAAGGCTCGACGGCCCACCTGCTGGGAGAGGTATGGTGGCAAAGGCACTAAGAGAGACAGTGGTCTCTCTGGTCCCTGAATTGGGTAAAATGTTAAACAAGAGCAAGAACTCACCCACCCCCCTCACTGCTCAAATGAGATTTCTCTTAAGAGTAGAAACAATGCCGCTGAGATCCCAGATTTCCCGGTAGCATGCTGCCCTTTGTGTGTGTGTGTGTGTGTGTGTGTGTGTGTGTGTGTGTGTGTGGGACGGGGGAGAGGGAAGGACACAAACAAAACAAAAAAGGAAATGAACACAGAAACAAAAACAGAAGCGCGCCTTACAACGACAGCGGGGTACCAAAGGGGCACAGGAGCCAACTGACAGAGCTCCTGATGGCCAGGCCTGGAATAACGTGAGCAAGGAGACCAACATAGTCGTGCTGGATTATAACCCGAAGCGGAGAATAAATATCCATGAGCCTGCACGGCTGTAAATAAATGACTGAATAAATAAATAACTGGGGGAGAAGGGACAAATCTCCCATGCAAAAGAATTCCAAATAGTTTATGTAGATGCTGTGCCCGCCAAGAATGAGAACATAAATCCCTACTCCTATAGCGTGAGCTGCACACAGCAGCCTCCTTCCAAAAGGAAGAGTGTGGGATGGACAGGCAAAGAGTAACCGTATCCTGGAGAAAGGGGACAGATCCTGCCTAGGCCAGGTGAAGAAGGTCTAATAGAGATCATTCACCTTAACATATGTGACAATATGTGACCCTGATGATGTGATGAGAAGGACACTGTACCCTGAGGTCTTCTCTTCCAAAACCCAAAACCCAAGTCTAAGCATGGAAAAAAAAAAACATTAAGACAAAGTCCAATATTGGGACATCGTACATAATCCTGGACCGGCACTCCTCACAACTGCCCATGTCACCAAGGACAAGGGAAGTCAGAGACGCTACTGCTGTCTGAGGAGTCCAAGGACACATTAATAACTAAATGTAATGTAGGACCCTGGATGGGATTCTGGAGCAGAAAGAAGTCACTAGGTAAAAACTAAGGAAATGTGTATAAACTGTGGGCTTGAGTGAATAAGAATATATCGATATTATTTAACTGTAATAAATGTACCTGATTTTGTAAAATGTTAATAATAGGAGAAGCTGGGTGTGAGGTATGCGGGAAGTCCGTTCTAGTATCTCAGTCTTTGTATAAATCTAAAACTGATCAAGAAACAAAGCCTATTTAAAAAAAAAAGTCTGTTTTAAAAGTGTGTGTGTATATGTACACACACATGCAAGCATGCACACACTATGGGAAAGAACAGCATACAGAAAAGCATATGACCTTCTAGAAGTGCGTTGGGGGTTGCTTGGGTAGGGACATACTCTGATACTCTGAAGGGGGGCAGGTAAGCCCTAAGTGGACAGGCCCCAGGGACTCCTGTCCTACAGGGAGGTGACAGCTAGAAGAGACGTGGAGAAGGGCACAGAGCATGGGGCATCCCGGTCACCCCCGTCTCCCCAGAAAACCCAGGTGTCAGTGGCTCCACCAGCATGGTTCATGACCCATCAATGCTTCAGAGACCAGAGGTGGGAGCCAAGGCTTCGGGCCACTTGGGACCCACAACCTGTGAGAGGCAGCCAAGCAAAGGGGGAGAGGGGTGTCCTAGAATCTCAGCAAGAACACCTCCTCCAAAAGACAGGCTCTCGTCCCAGGGACAGAGGCTGGAACTCGGGGTTGGCCGGGCCATCAGCCAGGTTTGCAACGGGGCCATGATATTCTCACCTTGCAGATTCAATGAAAATGGCTTTGGACACGTACCCTGGAGGTGAGCACCATCCTTCATAACCATGCCAGCATTCAAAACTGTGTTCATAAGATCCCGCTCCTTTAGGCAAATGAATTCAAGCCCGAAATCGTAAGGGGAATAATACTTTCCCGTTCAGCATTGTGCCTTTCTGCAATAAATAATTTCTAGTCAGGGTGCTAGAGAATTCTAAATGATAGACATATTATGTTCATGAAAGACAACTTTAAGAAAAATCTTTCTGCAATAAAAGTGAGGGCTTTCCCCCCTGCTTGGCATCCCAGCTTGCCATAGAAATGAGTGATTTTCTGAATTTCTGCCAAGTTAGATGGTTCAGCATGCTATTAGATTAGTCTGTTTATACAGAAACAGCCCAAAATAGGAAACACACAGAAGCTATTAAAGATATTGTCCTGTGAGGGAAAGAAGTGAATGGTTTTCTTACTGCAAGTGAAAAGTAAGATATAAGTCAGTATTAATGTGATAAAGAAGTTAATGCGTTCTAAAGCAAACCACTGGGTTCTTCATCTTGTTTCAGAGGTGACAATAAAAGGAACACACAGACGATTATTTAGGGTTGGGTGAGCAGGGAAGGTAGGGAACACTTTGCACAGCCCAACCGGACCTGCCAGTTAGAAATATATCCCTTTTAGAAACTGATGCTGGGGCACTGGGGGAGTTTTCAAAGGGAAAGATGGTTGGTGGCCAGAAAAAAAAAAAAAAAAAAAGACAACTAAGTAAATATATAAATAAAACAGGGTTTCAGAAATTCCAAAGTGAAATTCCAATTTCACTTCTGCCCTTGGGTTGCTCTGTAAACTAATGGAAATCATATGACCTACAAGGTCAATGTGATTCAAGACGGAGGACTTATATTGCGCTCTACCTGTGAGATGCTGTGGATTGTTACTTTCCTCATCTATAAAGTAAGTGGACAGTGTGACCTATACCTTGAAGTCACTGCGTCTCTCCTCGGTAAGTCACAAGATGACCTATGGAGGAAAGACGGGGCCACATTCCGGCCACATGAGCTGCTCCCGACAACATTTTAGGATAGACAATATGTGTCTCTGTAGGTAAAAGTATGTCTGAAGTGCTCAAAGAAAGCCTGGCGCTGTATTATTTTCATCTTACTTTACAGATGAAAATCGTGAAGAAACGGGGCTTACAAAATGCATGTTTTTTATGGGGTCACTATCTTCCTGGCTGTCCTCTGAGTTCTGTTGAGTAACTTAGAACTTGCTGCGCAAAATAGGAAAGAATGAAGCCTGCACTATCTATATTTGCTTTCCCACTGCTGTGTAACAAATTACCACAAATTTAGTGGCTGAAAGCAACCTACATTATTATCTTACAGTTTTCATGGGTCAAGAGTATGGTCATGGCTTATGGGTTGGGCTGTGGTCTCATCAGAGACTTATCAGGGGAATTTCAATCACCTTTAAGCTCCCAAAGATTGGTGGCAGAACTCATTTCTTCCAGCCTGTTGGACTGATAATCTCCATTTTCTTGTGGTATATTCTGGACCAATCCAGAAGATTCCTGCAGTTCCTTGTCACATTGCCCACTCCATAGCTCCTCTCACCACATGGCATCTCACTTCCTCAAAGCCATCAATGGAGACTCTGGCTTCACACCACATGGCATCTTACTTCCTCAAAGCCATCAATGGAGACTCTGGCTTCACACCCTCTTTAAAGGGCTTTCATCTGATTAATCCAGGCCCACCCAGGATGATAACCTTTCTGATTAACCTCGCACCAACTGATCTGGGACCTTACTTATATCTACAGGATCCCTTCACCTTGCAATGTGATTTAGCCTAATCGATGAAGTGACATCCCATCATGTTTTCCATATTCTATTGGTTAGAAGTCCATTTCTCCACACACTCAAGGGGAGGATATCACAAAGGAGTGGATACCAGGAAGTGGGAATCAGTGGGGCCACCTAAGGATCCACCTGCCAAGTAGAGTAAGAAAACACAGGGCTTCACGTCTAAACAAAGTTTCATCAGAGTAGGGTCAGAATGACTTCATTTATGGGGCACCTGGGTGGCTCAGTCGGTGGAGCGTCCGACTTCACCTCAGGTCATTATCTCACTGTTCATGGGTTCAAGCCCTATGTCAGGCTCTGGGCCCACAGCTCAGCTTGGAGCCCAGGGCCTGCTTCAGATTGTGTGTCTCTCTCTCTCCCCCCATCCTCCACTGTCTTTCTCTCCCTGTCTCTGTGTCTGTCTGTCTCTCTCTCTCAAAAGTAAATAATAAAACATTTAAAAAATCATTACTTAATTTGTGAGTGAGCATTTAGAATCTTGGAGGGTGGGAGAATCAAGATAGAACCCTGTATTTATTGCAAATAATCACATTTTCTCAAGGTTTTGCTAGAATAATGGGTTGCTATGTATTATGTAATAAAATAAATGTATGCTTAAAATGTACAGTCAAGGGGCGCCTGGGTGTCTTAGTCAGTTAAGCATCTGACTTCGGCTCAGGTCATGATCTCGCGGTCCGTGAGTTCGAGCCCCGCATCAGACTCTGTGCTGACAGCCCAGAGCCTGGAGCCCATTCCAGATTCTGTGTCTCCCTCTCTCTCTGCCCCTCCCCTGTTCATGCTCTGTCTCTCTCTGTCTCAAAAATAAATAAACGTTAGGGGCGCCTGGGTGGCGCAGTCGGTTAAGCGTCCGACTTCAGCCAGGTCACGATCTCGCGGTCCGTGAGTTCGAGCCCCGCGTCAGGCTCTGGGCTGATGGCTCAGAGCCTGGAGCCTGTTTCCGATTCTGTGTCTCCCTCTCTCTCTGCCCCTCCCCCGTTCATGCTCTGTCTCTCTCTGTCCCAAAAATAAATAAACGTTGAAAAAAAAAAATTAAAAAAAAAATAAAAAATAAATAAATAAATAAACGTTAAAAAAAAAAACGTACAGTCAAAACTTGGCAACTGACGACCGGGTAACCAAAATCCTCTATCAGGGCGACAATAAACCTGGGCATCAAGGAGCACCAAAGCATCAAGAAAAGCCAAGGCAGGCTCAAAGGCAGCTGTGTCTAGCTGCCTGAAAGACTAGAACAACACAACGTTCACCGAGGACAATGAATGATCGAATGTTATAAGCTGGCCAATAAAAGCCAGGTTCTGAGGCTTCTAGACACAAGGAAAGAATAAGCGATACCAAGAGAGAAAGACACATCGAGAGGAAAGAGTTGGGGGCGAGTGAGGTTGGAGAGGAGGGAGGGAGTGAAACAAATTTCATACCAGGAGGGACTGGCTGGCGGGGGAGGGGGAGGGGACAGGAGCCAACGTAGCTCCCCGTTAACTGAAAAGTTCAGCTAACCAAAATGACATATCAGTTAAGTAAGATTCCACGAGGCTTGGCAGCCTGATTCTGGCCATTAACTTTAATGTTTTCGGAATCCTGGCACTTGCACAGGTGTGAGTTGAAACCATCTGGTTTCTGTGCTCTACCCCACCTATTAAAGCCCAGCATCTTCAAAAGATAAATTGTGGACCATGGGGGTGAGGGAGGGACAGGAGGCACAAGGCTTTACCACAGGCCTTGCCTTCACCAGAGAGACGCTTTAAAGAACCCTAGAATAGGATTGTTTTATTTTGAAATTGTGATGGAAAGTATAATAAAATAAACCAAAATAAAATATAGTAATATGCTTTAATACACAGAAATGCCACCTGGGCAAATAAATTGCTCAGAAACAAAATCCCAAAGAAATAAACGCAACGTGTGGTGACCCAGACATGATAAATGAAGGAAGAAATAAACTGAGGTTGGCGGTGGGGGGGTGGGGGGTGGAGCCGGAATCCATATCCAAAACCATGTCTTTACAGCAGTGATGTTTATAGATTTGACACCTTTGCAAGGAGAGCTCACTCAAGATTATTTCTATGCAAATATGCGTCTTGCCAACCCAAGAGCACGAAGGAAAGAAAAAAAAACCTCCCAAATATATTTCTTGAAAATCAATTCGTGTGCAGTACAAGTGCATCAAGGAGCTGCAGGTACACTGGTAAATATTAAAATGTTGTGTCGTGTGGGAGTTTGTCCGAGGACAAGCATCCCGGATACAGGGGACAGGAAACTGTTCCACTCTGCCCAGTGTTGAGAGTGTCTGTCTAGCCTGGAGAGAACGTGGCAGCACACGCATCTCTGTCACTGTTACGGCCACTTTTTTCCTTCCAGGGACAAAGCGGGAACCCTGAATGTCCCAAGCTCCCCGGTACCTTGGGGTGGACAGAGAAAGTTCGAAAGAAGGTTGCATGGGGCAGACTTGTAGAACACAGAGCACCCCGCCTGACCGGACTGCTGCCAGAGGGCTTCCAGCCCAGGCGAGCAGCAGGTTCCTCGGAGAAGGTCTCGGCCCGTCCCCTTTAGCCCCTTCACAACGATCGCCCAGTAAATACCTGATTAAACCAGCCTGTCATTTCCTGGTTAGGAACCTCGCTTCCCGAAAGCCAAAGGCGTCCTTTCCTTATACATCCTTTGTACACATCCTTTATTACACATCCTTCCCTTATTAGCTCGTAAGTGTACCGCCTCGATCGGCCGTGTGTCTAACCCTGTCCTAGGTATTCTATATTCATTATCATCTGGACATTGTCTCGCCTCATTTGAAAGAAGAGGACGCTGAAGTGAGAGACCAATTTGTGTCCTCAGTGTCCCGTGGTTAATTAAGAGCAGAGCTGGGTCTAAAGGAATCCAGATAGAGATAAGGTGTGTATGTTTTTGTGGGGCTTTCTTGTCTTTTTTACTGTGACCATCATCTTCCTTTGCTTTTACAGTTACAAACTGTGTACAACTGCGGTTAGAAACTGTGCAGCAGTAGAGGCTGGAAGGGGACCCGAGAGGTCCAGTGGGGTTCTGGAATCATCCTATTAATGTGGGTCCTCATTACACGCACATGTCAGTTTGGGTAAATTCACTGAAGTATACACAAAGCACGTGCCCTTTCCTGCTTATACTTGACTAAAAAAAGGTGGGGCACCTGGGTGTCTCAGTCAGCTAAGGATCCAACTCTTGATCTTGGCTCAGGTCATGATCTCATGGTCATGAGATCGAGCCCTGTGTTGGGCCACGCTCCGTGTGGAGCCTGCTTAAGATTCTCTCCCCCTGCCCCTCCCCCGATGGAGCTGGTGCTCTCTCTCTTTCCCTCTCTCTCAAAAATAAAAATCAAAAGGTTGAGGAACCTGCCCCACAGGGACAGTGGTCTGAGTAAGGTCTCTGTTGCACACTCCTCTTACTTGGGGAAGAAACCGATGGGCACATCCGAGGCGCCAGTGAAAAGCTGGTCAGCTAAGTGTATTGGACCACGGACCAGTGCGTGTCACAGTGCTGTGGCTCCCGGCCGTCTCCTCTCCTCTTGGCCCTATCTTTCAGGGGTAGGAGGCTCTCTCATGAGTCATTATACACATTACAAAGATTAAAGCGATGCTGGCTTTGTTCCCTGACGCTGTCCAAGAAGAGGCCTGTTAGGAGCTGAATCCTGTTCCCTCCCAAACTGCCATGTTGAAGTCCTAACCCCCTAGTCCCTCAGGATGTGACCGTATTTGGAAACAGAACCTTTAAAAAGGTGTTTAGGGTAACATGAGGCCAGTAGGATGGGCCCTAATCCGACTGCTGTCCTTACAAGACAAGGAGATCAGGACACAGACGCGCTCGGGGGGAGGACCCTGTGAGCACACGGGAAGAGGAGAGAGGACTGTGCACCAAGGAGACAAGCCTCACAGGAAGGCAACCCTACCGGCACCTTGACTTTAGACTTCCAGCCTCCAGAACCATGAGACAACGTCTGTTGTCTAAGCCTCTGGGGCTGCAGTGCTCTGTTCCGGCCGCCCTGCGACTCCTTCAGCGTCCAAAGCGACAATGGCTCCAGGGCCGACTGAGCTCGGGCGTCTCTAAGAGCAAGGGTTCTGGAGTCAGGAACACTGGGACCTGAGTTCCTGCCCTGTGGCCTGGGGCCAGTCAGTTCTCACTTCCATCATAGGCAAAGCGTGGTCAGTAACAACCTCACAGATTTGTCGTGAAAACCTCATCGGATAACGCGAGGCGGTGCGGAAGGCCACGGGGGGCCCACAGATGGGGCTCAATAAATATTAGCTGTTAGCATTGTTGATAAAATGAACATCAAAAAACCCTTCCTGACTCGTTATCAGTTTCTTGTAACCATGTGTACCGTGCAAACGAAATGGTGCTACACAAAGGTCAGTTAATACTGTGATGGATAGATACGCCGCAATGGAGCGACGAAGATTCATCCCGCCGTTCCGACAGGCACGTCCCAAGTCCCTGGGATACCGGGACACGGCGACGATGGCCCAGGGGACGAGGAGGCAACATGGTGCGGAGGGGACGGGACGCGGACACGGGAGTCCTGGAACCCGGCAGGATGGGGTGGCAACCGCGGGGGAAGTGCACGCGCCACAGGAGCTCAGGTGTGGGCAGGGCGCTCGATCCAGCCTGGGGGTGCTGAGGACACATCTTAGGGATTCTCACCCTCGCCCGCCCTCGGGGCGCAAGCCCGGAGAAAGCGACGGAGCCTCTTCACGCGGCTGCTCACGTGCGCCACCTGTGTTCACACCGAGTCCCTGCACGGAGCTGGGCTGGTGACGGGATCCCGGGCGCGCAGCAAGGAGGCGCATTACCACTTTCTAAAACTGAACTGACCAGTGAGCTCGGAGACTTGAACAAAATGACCAGACTTATCTGGCAGGGCTGCACAGACCATCGCTAGGTTGACTCTTCTCAGACTGTGTCTGCTATCTTAAATTCGTCCCTTGCTGAAGAAACAAAAAACGAACAAGCATCCTACTTACTTACATAACGGCAACAAAAAAATGGCAAAGAAAAAAAAGCTGGGTGCGTGTGAGTGCACACACACGCACTGGCACATGCACACGCGCCCAGAGAAAGCAGGGAACGCCTGGCACCGGTACCTTTGTGAGACCAGCGGGTTCATGAGGCACAAGGTGGAGGATTCTAGCCAAGGGAAGGGGAAGCTAACTAACGTTCTAAGTCGTTTCCACTGACTTCCTAAGGCATTATTTCTTGCCTCCTTCCTCAGTTCCTCTCAACGCATGCTTGTGAGCCTACCATGCACCAAGTCCTGGGACGTGGAGACAAGGGCAGAGGCATCCCCTGACCCAGAGGATCCGGGGTCTATAGCAGTGCCCGGAGCTCCTGCTGGCACCTTCTAGAGTGGCTACGCCTTGTCAAACAACAGGGATGGTATATGAGCAATGGAGAGTATGGACCATGTTTCCATAATGTCATAAACCCAGCCTCCAATCTTCCAAACATGGTAGAAACCTCAACATTTAAATTTAACTAGGATCCCTAAGCTTACAAAAATGATTTTACAACTAGAATCACACAGGAGAGGCCCCGAACTCAGAACACGCTCCCTATTTCTGAAATGTCAATGCATTAACCTCACCTTACTGCAAGACCAGGGCAATACCGTGGACGACGCCCAGCCCAGAACTAGGGCCTATTAAACATGTGGTGACCGATTAAACAAAGCATGGCAAAGAGCTATGGAAAAGGAAAAGTTAAGAATGCATTTAAAAGACAACTATGCCAATATTTCTGGGGTGTACATAAAATACTTCAAGGCAGTGACGGTTGTTGGTACCCCAACTCTGCCTCACTCAGCCTCAGTGTCGAGAAGGGGTGGTCCCGCACTAGACTAAGGCGATGGGGAACAGGGGGTCCATTTGCCACGCACCCTGCGCCCTTTGGCACAAAGACACACACGCTTTCCTGAAGTCAATAGGCTGGCACTGACAAATGTCGGGTCAGGTCCCCAGGGTCACTTCAGGAATGATGCGGAAAGGTGCGCAGCAGGCCCCACAGATCCAAAAATAAGGCGGCTCTGTGACTGCCCACGGAGCCTGCCACTTCCACACCAGCCGGGTTACAGGGGATGCCTCACGGGCCCCAGCCTGGAAGGCAGCAATCTGGATTCAAAGCAAAAGGTGGGGTGAATATGTGACAAGCGTGACTTTCCTAATAACGAAACAATACCCATATAAACAAGCCATCACATTCTACTCTATTCCTGCTGCTTATGCATTAACCCACAACGTGAAAGCTGGAAAGGACCCTGTGAAACCCAAAGGTTCTTTCCATTACCGTTTGGTTTAAAAAAAAAAAAAAAAGTCGTCTGAGTGGACTCTCAATTATTCATCCTACTCAGTGTGAATACCCATTCATGTTGATGTAGAGATTTTCATATGTTTAATTACAAGGTGTTTACTGTGTTTAACTACAAGGTTCAACCGCATTTTTTTTGTAAACAGCCGGATCATAAATATTTTAGACTTTGTGCGCATATGGCCTCTGAATTTTCAGCTCTGCCACTGGAGCTGAAAGCATGGACGGTATGTCAACGAGTGGGGTGTAGCTGTGTACCAATAAAACTTTATTCACGAAAATAATCCTTAGGCCGGATTTAGCCCCGGGCTGTAAGTTTGCTAACCTGTGTCGTACATAGAATGTGAAGCGTATCGCATTTCTGAAATGTGAAAAATTCTGAAACCTATCTGGCCTCAGAGGTTTCAGACAAAGGGCTGGCATCCTGAAGTTCCAATTATGGGAAGTGCTCTCTGCAGGAAAGTGCTGCACAAAGAGCTGGGACTCTCCTCCAGTCAGTGCTTGGCCAGTCACCCTAAGTACTTTGTGGTCATCTGCTGTAACACTCCAACGGCAACAATGGCAGTGATTTCCACGTTAATCTGGAATCCAGGTGTGTGGACCTGAATGCAGAACACCTGCCTGGGGTCAAATTCCAGAGGATAACTTGCAAGCAGGTTTTTCAGCGAGAGAAGGACGGTGCACGCCCCTTGCGAAAGGGTAGGAAATTAAGAGGACGACAATTTTCCCAAAGTGAGGTTTCCCAGATGACCCTCACAGACATCCATCTGTTTTCATGTGGAGCCCTTAGAACAGGGGAGCACTCAAACAGCTCCAGGGTCCAGATGACCAAGCGTGACACAGCTTGGGGACACGGTACATACTCCCCGAGGCTGTAGGAAACACGCCGGGGCTTGGACGCCCTGAGGTTTCCGGAAGAGTGATTCCCCCGCTCTAGCCTCTGAGGGTGTGGCAGTACCGGGAGCATACGGAGTGAGGCCTTGGACAAAAACGTAAGTTTGGTCAAGGGTGCTGGGGACCAGCACTGGGGGTGGTCCCGGTGAGGTGGCCTCAAGTGTCTTTGTGGACAGTGGAGAGAGGGAAGGCCTCAGAGAGAGAAACTGAGGATACAGCCCATGAGTCTGTGAAGAGCAGTGTCTCCAAGAGCCAGCTGTCAGGGAACCCAGAAGTAGTCGGGGGGGGGGGCGGTGACAATAACAGAGGCTACAGA